>NW_021319072.1:193569-229999 GCF_001605985.2 Dendrobium catenatum | reverse complement strand
TTGATAAATTCTTTTTATTATCTATGTTATATCACTTCTTAAATTATATGAAATTTTATGATTTTTCTAATGTTTTGATTTTATTTGCATACCTTATTTCAATCACTTTCAAGATTAAAATATCAAATGAATTTCATACTTCTGCTTACATTTATAGTCTTCTTTTCTTCTTCACTTTTTGCTGTTGTCAAAAAAGGGGAGAAATTATTTGTTTGTTTTGTTTTTGTTTGTTTTGTTTTGTTTTGTTTGTTTTATTTTTAATTTTATATTCTTGATAATCCTTTTATATTTGTCATTATTGTAGTTGTGTGTTTTGTATAATTTGTTTTTAAAAAAAAAATATTAATTATTTATGCATCCTTATTTTTCATGTATTCATCAATTCAGGGGAAGTTTAGGAGATTCTTAGAATTTGAAATCCTACAAACAATAATTGTTCTAACATCATCAAAAAGGGGAAGATTGTAGAGAGAGTTGCTATTTGCATGTTTTACATTCTTGCAACTTGTATTATTTTGATGATTTCAAATATTATTGTTTTATATATCTCCTAACACTTTTTGGAAGATTTTCTTTTGCTCTAGTATGTACTGACATTTTAGGAAAATCAACTCCAAGCGATGAAGACTTCAAATTATTCATTTGTAAATTATAAGTTTTGAAATGAGAGGGAGTAATTGTAATTGAGTGAAAAATCACAACACACACTCTTGGGGGAACAATTTTTGTGAACTGATTGTACGGGACGAATCTGGTTCGTACTGGACGATCATGTCAATTAACCCCTAGGAAGAGCAATGGATCGAATAGGCGAGTAGAAAATTTTTCTAAGTCCTAATCGTCTAGGACGAATTTTATATTCGTCCCGAGATGAACGTCTCTTGATTCTCAATTTGCACTGTTCGTCCAGACGAAAAGTATGGTTCGTACCGGGATGAAACTCTCTGTTTGAGATCGTACAGGACGAAATGAACTTCATCCCTGGATGAAACTTTGTATAAAATTGTTCCATGATGAATCTTGTTCGTCTCAGGACGAACTGAATCGACTTACCTCAGTTGGTTACGTCTTGTAGAATTTTGGGAACCGACCTATGTAATAATCGTTTCGTACCGGACTAACCTAGTTCGTACGGGACGATGAGCGTGTACGAACATAGTTCGTACCAATATACATCAGGATCATTTCCGACACATTAAGTAAAATCGTCCGGGACGATCCACGATCGTACGGGACAATCCACTGCGTACAGAATTGAAAACTTGCAATTTTTGGGCAGTTTTTCTTGTCTTTTGTATATATAGTCCAAATTAGACTGCCACTCAATCTTCTCATTGATCTACGTGCCTATTGGAAGAAGAGTAAAGGAGAGAGAGTGAGAGAGAGCATTCAAAGAAGGATTTCTACCACTGGAGCGTGAAGGCTTCGCTTAGTGTTTAAAGGTAAGATTTCCTACCTGTGATTTGAGATTACTTCACTCTTTTTATTTCTTCCTTCTAGATTTCTTGTGAAGAGATATGTCAAGGAGATTCAATTCTCTGCCGACACTTGGAGAGTGTGAACAAACAAAGGGTACTCTGCCCACACTAGGAGAGTGTGAAAGGATGAAGGGTACTCTGCCCATACTAGGAGAGTGTAAAAGGATGAAGGGTACTCTGCCCATACTAGGAGAGTGTTAAAGGATGAAGGATTCTCTGCCCACACTAGGAGAGTGTGAAAGGACTACGGTTCTCTGCCAACACTAGAGAAGTGTAAAAGGATGACAGTTCTCTGCCGCACCGGGTAGTGGTGAAAAAAGTGTTTGTAAAGGCTTCTCCGTCTTGCTGTGGGTGCAAAAGGAGAGACACTATTGGTATTAGTGTAATACTCAGAGGGTGTCTCTAGGGAGTGGATGTAGGTCTGGTTTAGACCGAACCACTATAAATCGTGTGTCGTTTATTTCACTGCTTTTTATTTCTGCATTTTTTTGTTGTTTAAAAATTATGGTTGAAAAACTTTTTATAAAAATTCATTAAAGTTTAATTTCGGTTCAATTTATCTAAAAGAGGGATATTTTTTAAATACCAATTCACCCCCCTCTTGGTAGTTTTGAGACATTAACTTAGGTTTAACATCCTATTCACTAGACTCAATAGCTAGAATTTGTGTGAGGATCAAGTTGGATCAGCAACTCCCCTTAGGTGTTTGGGTGGAGAGTATCTCAGGAAGATTTTTTCAGAAATTTGAATACGAGAAGATCTCTACATTCTGCTATGAATGTGGGTTGATTGGACACATGAAAACAGAGTGTAAAAATATGAAGAAAGATATTATGGAAAAGGCTGTTGAGAATGGGAATCAGAGAAAAACTACTGTTACAGAAGATGTTGTAGGATTGGAAGATGAATCCACTTATGGGCCATGAATAATGGTTAAGAAGAAAAACAATACAAGAATAGGGAAATTGAAGGATATTAATAATATAGCAATAAGTCAATGGAGAAAAACAGATGTGGAGCGCAAGGAGGAAGCTGCTGTAAATTCTGTGAACAATAAGGGTGTGAAAGTTGGAACTATGGCTGCTATTAATCAACTGAAGAAAGAAATTGTTCAATTAGAAATTGAAAGACAATTCAACAAGGTGCAGGATTCAACAGGTGCTGATGCAGAATTGGTGGTTCGTTGATCTCTTGAAAATGCAGTGAACTCCACTGAAGATGTGAATAATGAAAGTTTTTAAACAAAAATTGTGGAAGAACAGAGAAATTCTGATGGTAATCTGGAGGTTGATTCAACCAAGGAAGGAGCTATATGTGAAGGTAACAAATTTGAATTGCTGAATTCTTTAAGTGAAGAAGGATATAATGGAGATATATGTGGGATAAATTCATTTGATAGGGAATTAGAAGAAGGTGAAATTATGATAAAAATGGAGGTAAAACTATTCAAAGATAAGGTGGCTAATAAACTTGAAACAATAGAGGAAATTACTGTTATTGAAGAGAATGGTTTTCCTAATGCTGAGAAGAATTCTGCACAGAAGAATAAATTAGCAAAGGAGTTGAGACATTTGGGCCCTTTGAATTTGGTTACAAGGCAAGGTAGAAGTAATTTGAATAAAAGGAAGGGTGGGGGAATTCCCCCATTAATTTTCAAATGAGTTCTATCAGCTTTTGGAATTGTAGGGGGCGAACAAGAAGGAGGCCTCCCTATATTTAAAGGAATACATTAAAAATTGGGATGTTTTTTTTGTAGGCAGTGTCGAAACTAAGATAAATTTTCTATCCAAAGAGGAATTTATCAAAATAATGGGTGAAGAATGGGATTTTATCATGCAGCCATCTAGAGGGAATTCTGGTGGAATTATGTTGATATGGAAGAAGAATGTTGCTTCTTTTTCTTTGATCAAGACTTCGGAACAATGTATGTTTGAGGAGTTGGAAATTTTCAATAAAAACAAATGGAGGATTGCTACCATCTATGGTAGCAGAGAGTTCCAAGGTAGAAGAGAGTTATGGAAATTTCTTGATGGTATAGTTGATCAAGACATTCCAAGAGTACTTGGAGGTGACTTCAACTTCGTATTGTCACAAGAGGAGAAAAAAGGGGGGAAGAAGTTTACTTTCACTCATGGGCCTTTGGAAATGAAAGCATTCATGAACAACAATGACTTACATGATGTAGGTATTATTGGTGCTAAATACACATGGTGTAATAATAAGAGTGGAAGTGCTCGGATATTAGAAAGGCTTGATAGAAGCTTGCTGAATTCTAAAGCTCTAGAGATGATCAATCTAGGTGCTGTAAGACATTTGAATAGAATAGCATCGGACCATTGTCCCATTGTCTTGAAATTATTTCAACATCAAATTCAAAAATCCAGAATTCAAAATTTTGAAGATGTTTGGATATCATATACAGCAGCAACTTCTGTGATCAGGAACTCTTGGTCCAAATCTGTAAGAGGTGATGATATGGAAGCTTTAAATAAGAAAATGTCTAGAGTTCTTAAAGCCTTATTTTTTTTGGAGTAAGGCTAAGCATCAAAAGATGGAAATTTTGAAGGAAAAGCTGAAGGAAGAAATTGAAAATCTGCAGCATGAAGTGGCTTCAAACTCACAATTCTCGGACAGCAGCGTATTTATCCTGAGAGCAAAAATTAAGGAATTCAACTATACTCTTGCAAGGTTGAATACATGGTGGAAACAAAGAGCCAAGGCCAAATGGATGAAGGAAGGCGATGTGAACACTTCCTTCTTTCATGCTTTTGTGAATTGGAGAAGAAATGGGAATTCTATCAAGCAAATAAGAGATGAAGAGGGAGTATTAACCGAAGATGAGGATTGTATAAGGAGGAACTTCTTTCAGTTTTTTTTCCAAGAAATGGGAGTATAGAGATTGCACTCTTGACAATTGGCCCACAAATGAAAACATCTTGAAAGAAGAAGATTATGGTATCCTGGATGTTGAATTCAAGCTTGAAGAAGTTGAGAAAGTTATCTTTGAACTTGGAAACAACATTTCATCGGGATTGGATGGAATTACATATTCCTTTCTTAAAGCTTATTGGAAGATCATTGGGATGGATGTGTGGAAAGCTATACAACTTTTCTTCAGTTAAGGGAAGATGTCTTCAAGGTGGAAGGAGACTTTAGTGATTCTTATTCCCAAAGTAAGTAATCCTACTTCTCCAAATAATTTCAGACCTATAAGCCTATGTATGTCAATATACAAAATAGTTGCAAAAGCTCTATTAAACAGAATGAAGAAAGTAATCCATGGCTTAGTGACTGAAGAGTAAGTGGCTTTCATTGAAGGGAGAGCATTATCAGAATATATGCTTATTGCCCAAGAACGTAACTCTTTCACAAATTCAGAATCTCAAAATCTAGAAAAGGCTTGGTGGCTATTAAACTGGATATGGAACAGGCATATGACAATATGGCTTGGAAAACTTTACAACAAGTTTTGATTTATTTTGGCTTTCCTAGAAGATTTTCGAATCTCATAATGGAATGTGTCTCTGACCCGGTTTTCTTTGTTCAAATCAATGGTGTGGATCTAGAAGGTATTAAAGGGAGAAGTGGCTTTAGACAGGGGTGCCCTCTCTCTCCTCTCTTATTCATTCTTTGCTCCCAACTTCTTACTAATGTTTTTTTATCTAAAGGAAATGGTATAGGGTTGAAAATTGCACCTTTGGCTCCAAGGATATCTCATCTTTTATTTACAGATGACATCTTGATCTTCTCCAATGCAAATATTGAGAAGATTAATTTAATTATGGATATCACTAATGATTATTGCAATTTGACGGTTCAAAAGATAAACGTCCCTAAGTCTTCTATTGTTTTCAGCAAAAACATGGATAGAAGGAGGAGGAAAATTATCTCAAAGCTTTTGGGTTTCAAGGAAACCAAGGAATTAATTTACTTGGACAACAAAATTACCTTAAGAAGGCGTGTGGCTGCAGATTTTTCTAGCATATTGGAGAAAACAGCCTTGAAACTGGACGTTTGGGGCAAGAAGTTCATTTCTACAGCTGGTAGAGTAACACTTATTAATGATGTTCTTCAAACAATCCATGTTTTCTATACTTCCATGTCTCTAGTTCCTATTTCTATATTAAAGAAGATTGATAGAATGAGTAGAGAATTTTTGTGGAACAAAAGCAATGGGGTTAATGGTTTACATTTTGTAGCTTGGAAGGAGTTGTGTAAACCAAAAGACCAAGGAGGACATGGCATCCAATCTGCAGTACAGTCGGTGGAACCCCTTAGAGCAAAATTGGCTTGGAATTTTTTGAAGAAACCTGATTCTTTATTCAGCAAAACCATTTCAGCAAAATATGGTTTGAATATTTGGGAAGAAAATTACAGAAATAACTCTTCTACTGCTTGGAAGATCATAGTTAGCGGAGCAAAGACTTTAAAACAAGTCGTGAAGTGGAGAATCAAGGATGGTGCTTCTATCAACATCATGAAGGACATTTGGATCATGGATAGAAGATTGGAAAAATGACCCACATTTATTTCTAATGATACTGTGGATTTTGATAATCTGTCATTATTCATTTCAAATGGATTTTGGAATACTGAAAAACTTCAACTTTACTTTGGGAAAGAAATGACTAATGTTATCAGAAACATCAATATTGATTCCAACAGTGATGAAGACAATATATAATTGTTGAAAAATTTTTCTGGGAGAACTATTGCTGGATTGATTAAACAATCCAGGAATAATATAAAAGAGATGGAAAACAGTGGAAATCTGGACTGGAAGCATATTTGGAGGATGAAACTTAATCCTCGTATCTCATTATTTTGGTGGAGATTATTGAAAAAGGCTATCCCAACAATGGAGTATCTATTTCATAGAAGATTATCTAATTTCAACCTCTGCCCAAGAGGTGGTAACATGATTGAAAGTAGAGATCATGTGACAGTGGATTGTTTGAAATTAAAACAGGTTATTCATAAAGCCAAGAAATGGGGTTTTAATATAATTGTTTTAAGAAATTTTGAAGAATGCATTCAATTCTTGAAGGATCAAGGAAAGGAGAATCAGTTTATTGTAAGTTTATATTGTGCTTTGGTATTTTATTCCTGGAAGAGTAGGAATTCTTTAATTTTTGAAGGTCAAGAGATTGAATCCGATATCATTATCTCCAATGCTATCAAGTTTGCTACATGTTCTACTTCTACATTTCATTCAGACAACTGGGTTGCCAACCAGCAGAATAAGCTATTTTCTTCCACTTGGCATCCCCCACCACCCGGATGGATTAAAGTAAACAATGATGCTTCACTTCTTACCTCTAATCAAGCTGGAATTGGAGGTATTTTTAGAGACCATAAAGGCAGGATGTTGCTAGCTTTTGGATTCTCACTAACGCATTGGGATGTTGGTTTTTTGGAGATGCTCGTTGTTCGTGCTTAAGATGGTGATTCAAGACTGGATGTATAATGCTAAAGGAATAATTGTGGAAGGAGACAACTCTAATGTTATCACTTACTTACAAAATTCAGTGGACAATCTGGGCCGAGAGAAGGATAATGGTGTTATAAAAGACTTGGACTTTCTTAAGGAGTTTGAGGTAATCATTTTCCATTATGTTAATAGGGGGTTGTAATAAGTTAGCTCATTGGTGTGCTAACTATGCTTTGGAGGGTGATTTCTTTTGGGATATACTTGAGGTAAATAAGGTTCCTTCTACCTTTTTTTTCTTTGTTAAAGGAGGAAAGTGATAGATCTTCTATCACTTAGTTGTTTGTACCTTTTTTAGTTTTTATTAATGCATTTGGCAGTTTATCAAAAAAAAAAAGAGTATATGATGAAAAGCTAAAAATATTGAATAAAATAATTAATATTTTTTAAATAAGATAATTACTAATTAAATAGTTGTTATTTTTATTTCTCAATATAAATTATTAATAAAATTATTAATTTATTAAATATATAACAATATTAATTTTAAATAAATATAATATAAATTAAATAAATAATTAAAATTTTTTATATATTATTATATTTAACTAAAACTTATAAAATTTTATATAAATTTAATTTGAATCATTAAATAAATGTATTTTAATAATAAATTTTGAATATTATATTTTTTAAACTATATAAATATTAAAAATAGTTAAAAACTTAAAATATTAATTTAAATATTTGATTATCCTCACTCCCATGGGCGGATGTCCATAGTAGTGAGGGGGGGCAAATGCCCACCCTCAATTTTTTTTTTTTTAAATTTTAGAGGGCATATTTTGGAATATTTTGGGTATTTTGTCCTCTTTCAAAAAAAAAATTTGCCCTAATTTTATCCATCCTAATCATCTTTGCCCATCCTCCACCAAAAAATTTTTTTTGCCCACCCTAAAAGAAGAAGCTGGATCCACCCCTACTCACTCCCCTCTCTCCCTCTCTCTCTCTATCCGCAAGCCATCTCTCTCTCTCTCTCTCTCTCTCTCCAAGTGACTAAGCCAAATGAAATGGCATTTTTTTATTCACCAAATTGGTTGGAGCATTTGCTCCTATTTAAATTTTTAACAATCCATGCTGCTTTTATTACTTTTGATTATTATCATGCTTTTTTATAAAATTTAGCCTTGATTTTATCTCTCACTTTCTATAATTAATCCATAATGTACACGTTGAATTAATTTATAAATAAATTGTTTCTTTCACTTCTACCCAACGTTGCTTATGAATGCAAATCATAGAAATAAAGAATGTTACATGGCATCTTATTACATAAGCTTATGAATTCTTCATTCAATCTTTAGCTCTGTTAAAATAATTAGACTACATTTTAGAATTAATCTTATTCCGAAACCATGAACGAAGCTCACAGAGAGACAATTAGGCTATATATTTACTCGTTGTTTACCTTACAAGAACTCATAATTCATTAATACAAATATATATTTCATATATTATTCAAACTACATCAAACACCACAATAATGATTATTAATTTGCTAATAGCATTAGTCTCTTCCTCTTTGAGCTTTATTAAAACAAATAAGCAAACACAAGTAGGAACAACTTCTGCAACTGTAATGCTCATTCAGTGCTCTTTTCTCACACCCTGCAAAAATGAAACAATATATTCTTTAAAGAGAGAGAGAGAGAGAGAGAGAGAGAGAGAGAGAGAGAGAGAGAGAGAGAGAGAGAGAGAGAGAGGGAGAGAAAGAGAGAGAGTATGTGAACGTGATACGAACTGGCTGCAATTAGCGTTGGTGCTAATAGGTATCGTAAGCTGAAGCTTGCAATAAACAGGCAAACGCCGAGCAAACGCAGGCTTCACGCCAAACGACGGACCCAACTGCTCCAAACACTTGCAAAGCGTTTGTCTATCCGCTTTCCTCGCGGCAGCTTTATTAAGCTCCTGCGCGCTCTGGCAACATTCCTTAGTTGGAAAATTCCCGGCAGACCCAATCAAAAAAGACCCGCAAGGTATTAGCGCCGAGACCGCGTCCGAACACGATAATCTCGGTGCGGCAGCGGCAGCGGCCGCGGCCGTTGCCAAAGCCAGCAATGTGATTAGCGCAATAGAAGCGTTGGCGGCCATTTGTTCAGTAATTGGTGTTTGGAAGGATGTTATGGGTGTTTGGTCTATTTGTAAATGGGTTGGGTCAATGTGTTTGGTTTGGATCTTCAATGCTTTGTCATGTGATATAGGATATGGTAGGGAATGACAAGACATTATCAATTAAGAGATTTGCATGGAGCTGCTGAGAAGGATCAGCTAGTTATTTTCTGATTTATTTTTAATTATTTTTAAACAAGAGATGGTATTTCGACGTAATTTTTTTTGTAGATGAACTTCAAATTTTGATGTTCCTTATGAAATGTTTAAAGGTGTACTGAAAATACATGATATGTGACATAAAATAAAATATATACTTCAAAAGAAACATGTTTATTATAAATTTTCATGATTTTATATCATTTAAATATAATAAAAACAAAAATCATACATCAATTTTCTAACTTTATCATTATGAATATTAAGCAGGGATAGCATGACACAAAAAGTTTTCTAAGAAAAATATAGCAATATTATTTTCTGTTAATGGAAATATTCAAATTTTGGCATTAAAAATAATAGTTTTTAAGAATAATTTTAATCTTAATAAAAAACAAAATACATTTTTTTAGTTAATGCATGGTATTTTTTTATATATTTTTTATTGTTATGAATTTTTCTTTTTTTCAAGCTAATTAATGGATGAGGTGTGGGTGCATTTGCCACTGATGTAAAGAATCATTTGCTTAATTAGATCCCCACGTAAGAAAATTAACAATAAATGTGATGTGGATCTTAGAACGGTGTGGTAACACCTAATACAATGGATTAGTTGGAGAGTTTATTAGCCTTCAAACGTTATTAATGAAATAAACAACTGCATGATTATGACTCCTTAGTCGGTTGTATTTGCAAGAGTGAGGAAACATTTTATCACCGACAGTTCAATACTTAAGGTTTTGTTTGAGATTATTTTCTTAATGCTTTCTTAAGTATTTTTTTAATATAATTTTTTATTTTTGAACTAGAAGTTTTTATATTAAAGAGCTATTTTAAAAAGCAATAAAAAAGTCGTCCTAAATGAAGCCTAAGATATAGGATGTAAGAGGATTACTTTATTCAATTTTTTTTAATTTTAACTTATGATTTTTAAAATTTCACCCTCCTTTTTTATATTTAAGCCTCTTTATTTTGACACTTATTAATGTGATGAGCAGTATTTTTGACTTTAAGTGGTTCATATTAATTATCTAATAATTTATTAAGTTGTTATGCAGGATAATATATAATAATATGTATGATATTATCTAATTATAATATATACAAGTAGGAAACTTTCATAAATTCTAACATGTAATTATTTATGTTAATTTGTATTTTTACAGTTTCCTGAAAGAAATGTTGTAATTTAGGAGAATTTGAGGACATTTATAGAAGATTTTGAGTTTTTATTGCATAATGATTTTTTTTTCCTATATAATAATAAATTACTTTTCTTGAGAGGAGCCATAAGCCATTAATTGTACAGTACTTAATATTTATGTCTAGAAAAGATAAATTTACCATTTACTTTCAATCTAATGCGTACAGTATATGGCATAAGGTTTTGAATGGTTACTCAGAGTCCAAGAAAGTCATAATAAAATTGACTCAATTGAAGATCAATTTAAAGCAACCACTACCTAATTTTAATAAATGTCTTTATTGTGTTTTGAATTTTGACTATTATTTTCTAATTTCACCATTAACATTATTAGTCTCTTGAAGGAGTCTTTTGACTTTGTTTGAGACAACTTTCTTATTGCTTCATAAAATATTTTTTTGGGATTTTTACATACATAACACTTAAAACTAGTATAAATACATATTCAACACTTAAATTTTTATATTTACAGATATACCACCTAAAATCGTCTATTCATCTATTCTAACGGTTTGTTTAAGCCACCGTCAAAAATCATATCAGAGACTGTCGTCCCCGTCTGAACTCCCTGCCACTCGACGAGCTTCTTCGTTCAGTGCAAGCTCCACGTCGACGCTCACAAGAACGAGTGCAACATGTATTACCTTGACTTTGAATGGCGCTCTCTGCTCTCGCTCGTCTTGCTTTCCCTATGGAATAAAAAGATCAATTTTGGGTATGGCGGCGAGGTCGGCGGTGGTAAAATTGGTCGCAGCAAATGATACTAGAATGAAGCTGTAGATTACGAGATCGGCGTCAACTACAGTATATAATTTTACCAAAAAAAAAAACACTAGAATGAAGCTCTTGATGTTCTTTCTTGTTAACCAGATCTCCATATCTTCATACTCGGTAGCATCAAGCAATATATCAAGCAAATCCTTGTTGCCGTCTTGACCCACACAGCTTTTCCTCATGGCCACTTTTTCGGAAATGGTTCTCTCCATCAACTCAAAAAAATCATCTGGCACTTGCATAATCCACTTTTTGAAGCCCTGGAAATCGAAACAGCAAAAAAATGCAATGAAATCTGCCAAGTAGAGGGATCTGATAAGCTCTGCCACCCCTTTCACTGCTTTCCTTGCCGCCTCGCTATCTCCTGTGGATGTCGTTCCGGCCGTCATTCCGGCGATGATGCTCGTCGTCATCCTTATGAGCTATTTACTCAGATCAACAGATTTGGCGGGCAGCGGTGGTGAGGGGACGATCGCAGTGAGAGGTTAAGAAACACAGAACGTTTTGACGGACTTAAACGGAGTGTTAGAATAGATGAAAAGAGAAGTTTTATGTGGTATATCAGTAAATATAAAAGTTTAAGTGTTGAATATGTATTTACACTAATTTCAAGTGTTATGTATGTAAAAATCCCTATTTTTTATATAAAAATTAATTTTTTTTAAAAGATATTATTTTAAAAATAATAATAAAGTCATCCCAAATAAAATTTTAGTAATATAAAAGGTCATTGAACTTAAATAATCATTGATTTCAAAAGGTCACACTATAAATCGATGTAGATAATTTTATGCTTCATCTATCTCAAAGTAATATGGCAGTCATCCATAGGGATTGGATTAGCACGATGATTATTTGGCCAATTTAAAGAAGCGGTTGGAGAGTATAAATATCGAATTTTGGTTTTACTTGAGATGACAAAGGTACTAACATCAAGATAGATTTTTTTTTGGGCAGGTTTGGGAATCAAACGAGAGCCGCGGGAGGCAACCACACTGCACTTAACCACGGAGCTGCACCGTGCGTCTCTCGAGATAGATCTCATATGAGGGTGGCTAAATTCCACGGGAAGTACGCTATGATTGATGTTACCTTTCAAAGAGATGGAGAAACTATAAGCAAAATAAAGAAAAAAAGGACAAATTTTTAGGGTAGCTTCGTCAAAGAGATCTGCGTCCAATATGGCTTTGTTACTACTAAGTTGTATTCGTATATCGAGAGTTTTACAAATAATCTTTGTATTATAAGAGCTTAGGGGCCAAATAAGCTTAAATTTAAGAGACATGAGAGCAAGAGAGGAGTACTATAAGTGTTGTATATATAAATTACTTAGTATATGATAATATATGATGTGGCATACTACCATTGATTCATTTGTATATAGATGTATTAGTTTTCCTTTATATATAACTTGGATGTAATATAAACTGAGTAAATCAATATCTTCTTTGATCACTTATTCCTTTCGTTTCTTGTTCTCTTCTACTTATTCATGGTATCAAAGCGGGCCGGTCATGGCGAGCTTGGCAACATCGCAACGTAGCGAGCAAGCATACACGACGAATCATGAGGATCCTCTGATCTCGTCGATGTTGAAGTTGTAGTGTTGAACATCAAGAACATAGTCCCGATTCAACTGGCGTTGGACAACTATTATGTCTGGAAATCTTAGATCCTCAAAAATTTTTAAGCTCATGGATTCCATAAGTTTCTTGATCCTTCATCTTCTTCCCATGATCACACTCTTTCTCAAGCCAATAGTTCTTCTATACCTAATCCCTCATTCGCTCAGTGGCTTTTAATCGATAAAATCTTAGTTATTGCATCGTGTTACACTATATCTGTTTCAATCTTGCCCGATATTGTTAATCTTGAATCTGCTGCAGTCATTTGGACAACTCTTGAAACTAGGTTTCAATCTACCAATAGATCCAAGGTTATACAACTCAAGAACACCCTTCACAATATCTCTCTCAAGAACATAACCATGACTCAATATCTATCTAAAATCAAGTTCTTGGTTGATCAATCGTCACTGCAGGTTCGGTTGTCGACACCAAAAACAAAATCCTCTATATTCTTAATAGCCTTACAAGCTCCTACCAATCATTCAAAATTGCTATTAGAATGATGCTTACCGCGATTAGTCTTGATCAACTCTATCCCCTTCTTCTCAGTGAAGAAATTAACTTAGCATCAGATGCTGTTTGCATTTATGCGTCTACCAACCCATCATTTGCATTGTACTCATCACGTGGAAGAAGCTATTGCACTAGAGGAAGAAACACATCTACCCCTCAAAATCCAACTCGGCCTTCTACTGCCCTGCAGGTTTTATGTCAGACTATCCTTAAGAAAGGGCATTCGACACCTTCTTGCTGGCATCGTCTCAACCCCCAGTATGTTCCTCCATCCACAATCAATTATAAAATGGCTCTTGTTGCAAGCTCGGACAACTCATACAATAATTGGTTTCTTGATTCGGGAGTGATGCCGCATCTTACAAATTCTCTTGACAACATGTCTATTTCCAATCCTTACTAAGGAAACGACAATATTACTGTGGTGATGGACGGTCGGTAAATATTGCTCACACTGGGCTGGCTTATTGCCAACCCCAACCCGTAAGCTTCTATTATCGAACGTTCTTCATATACCTTCATTACATTACAATTTACCATTTATTTATAAATTAACTAAAGACAATAATATTTCTATTATTTTTAATCCATCGAGATTTATGTTTAAGGATTTGAAGATGAAGCAAGTTCTTCTTCAAGGATCATGTAACAATGGACTCTACCTTGTTCCAACTAGTTCTTCTATGTCTCAACAGCATACCCTATCTGCTACCTAGCCTCTACCAGCTTCCGTCAATGGCCTTCAAGACTCGATCATCCTCATGAAAGAATTCTTCACACTATCTCCAAGTGTAACCCGCACCTTAATATACCTATGAATTTGTCTATTTGTGTTTCTTGTAAAAAGTCTAAGGGTCACAAACTTGTTTTTGACAAATATGTCACTCGTCAAATGTTTATTCTTTCTCTTATTCATTCGGATGTTTGGGGGCATGCCCCCGTTGTTTCGCTTCAAGGATTTAGCTATTACGTAATCTCTGTAGATGATTTTCACGTTTTACATGGCTATTTACCATGAAACATAAATATGAGGTTACCAACATATTCATTAATTTTAAAACTCATATCGATAAGTATACATCACAATCAATTAAATTTTTGCGTACAAATGGAGATACATATTTCATGAATCAATCCTTAAAATAATTTCTTAAGCAAAACGGTATCACTCATCAAATCTCTTATCCGTATACTCCAGAACAAAATGAAGTTGCCGAAAGGAAGCATAGAAATATCATAGAGACCACTCGAACATTGCTTCTAACGGCCTCTGTTCCTTACACACACTGGCCTGAGACCATTTTGACCTCTGTCTATTTGATTAATAGGATGCCTTCCCCTGTTACTCACAATGTATCTCCCTTTGAACTCCTCCATAAAGTTAAACCGGACTATAGTCATCTGCGCACCTTCAGATGCGCTTTTTTTCCTCTCACTCCTCCTCACACTCATCACAAACTTCAACCCAAGGCCAAATCTTCTGTTTTCTTAGGCTATTCTGATGCCCACAAGGCTATAAGTGTCTTGACCCAACAACTAACAAAATTATCATTTCAAGACACACAACCTTTGACGAGCAATTATTTCCTTTTTCCAAACAATCATCTCCTCCCACCAATCCTAGTACAGAAATCTCTTTGTTCTTTCTCACCCCAACATCTGTTAATTCATCGCCCATCATTTAAATCAGCACCATAATTCTATGTTTTTACAGTTTGCACACAACCCAATTTCTTCCCAGTCATCTCAATGTGCGTCTCTAGCACCCGAACAGGAAAGTTTTAATTCACAACAGCCTGCACCACTCACACTACCGTATCATCCTATGGTTACAAGGAAACAAATTGGATCTCTTAAACCTCATGCTCAATTAAATCTCTTTCTAATTTCATGCAGCACCTACTACATTCAATGAAGCAAGCAAGCATCATGAATAGCGTCAAGCCATGGCTATGAAATTCATGGCACTACAAAAGCAAGACACATGGAGCCTAGTTCGTCCTCCAAAGGAAGCATCTATTCTTGGTTTCAAATGGACCTATCAACTCAAATTCCATTCTGATGGTTCGGTGGCCAAACAGAAAGCTCAGTTAGTTGCTCAAGAAATCCACCAGGAATACAACGTCGATTACACATAAGTTCAGCCTAGTGACTAAACTTCCTACAATTTGCATACTTATGACTATAGCTCTTCACAACAAATGGACAATTCACCAACTTGATGTAGCCAATGCATTCCTCCACGATAATCTATTAGAGACGGTTTACATGTTACAATTGAAAGGCTTTGAAGATACCTCACATCCTGACTATGTGTGTTGTCTTCACAAAGCTATCTACATCCTCAAACAAGCACCACGATATTGGTACAATACATTCACATCTTATTTAGTCTCTATTGGATTTTCTGACAGCAATGCAGATCCCTCCCTCTTGATACTTCAGCAGCCGAAAGTTCAAATCTACTTGCTTATGTATGTTAACGACATACTAATAATAGGTAATGATCAAAACACAATAACCATGATCATTTCCAAACTTAATAGTAATTTTGCTATGAAGCAATAAGGAAATGCTAAAGACTTTCTTGGAATCAATATCAATTACTCTGATCAAAAGTATTACTTATCTCAGAAAAACTATGCCTACACTCTTCTTCAGCAAGCTCAATTAACTCAGTGCAATACGTTAGCAAATCCCACTTGCACGAAGCTACCTGCCAATTTCCCCAAGGACTCAGTTCTTTCAGATCCTAAAACCTACCGGAAGCTCGCTGGATCTCTACAATACCTGATGATTACTCGACCAGACATCACATATAGTGTTAATCAGTTATCCCAGCACATGCATCATCCTCTTCCCCAATATACTTATCTTCTCAAACATCTCCTACGACACATCAAAAGGTATGATTGAATACAATATATCAATCTCAAAATCTAATCTCAATCTTACATCTTTTTCATATGCCAACTGGGCGGGTGATCCTATCTCTAGAAAGTCCACATCGTGAAACTGTTTATTTCTTGGATACACCCTTATTTCATGGATAGTCAAAAGGAACCATACAATTGTAAGATCATCGACAGAATCAGAATATCGTGTATTGGCAACTCTAATGACAGATGTTATTTGGCTTCGTCGTCTTCTCTAGGACTTTGGCATAGCACAAAATAATCCTACAGATATGTACTATGATAACATTTATGCTATAGCTCCGGCAAACAATTCAATCTTCCATGCTCACACAAAACATATAGAATTAATCGATCAAAAGTTCATCAGGGATCACATTCACAACAAAAATTATTCGTCTTCTACCTATCACTACGACATATCAAGTGGTGGATATCTTCACCAAAGCCCTATCTACACTAAGATTTATCTATCTATGACACAAACTAATGGTCATTCAGGACCCATTAGTTTGCAGGGGTATAAAAGTGTTGTATATATAAATTACTTAGTATATGCTAATATATGATGTGGCGGACTACCATTAGTTCATTTGTACGTAGTTGTATTAGTTTTCCTTTATATATATCTCTTGGCTATAATAGAAACTGAGTAAATAAATATATTCTTTGATCACTTCTTCCTTTCGTTTCTTGTTCTCATATGCTTCTTCAAGTACAAAGGGGATTGTTAAGGTGATTACTATCACCATTCTTTGGTGGAGTTTTTTGTAATGTATTGGATTCCTTATTTCAACGAACTCTAGTTTTTACTATGTCCAACCTAGTTCTAAATTCATGTTTCATTAGCCTATATAGCAAAGTAATGTTTTCATATTGTTATTTTAAATGACGAAGAATATTGTCACACACATAATCAAGTAATAATAAAGTAATGTTTTCATATTGTTATTTTAAATGACGGAGAATATACTCACACACATAATCAAGTGATCGGGTCTAAATTGAGATTTCAATTATGAGTAGACATTTTGAAATTAATAAAATGGTATACTTAAAGTAGTACTTTTTGAGTGTGTGGTCTTAGGGCGCCTCCTGCTAAAAAAATTAGTTTCCACTTTAAAATGAAGTAACAATCATATCAAATAGTAATCCATCTCCAATCGAACTCTATTTCTAACATTAAAAAGGATATTCTGTAAATATTTTTTCTCATATATGGATATCAACAATAGTGGGAATGGATTTTGGTTGTCGCTTGGGTGAATAGTGTGATGCTAATATTGGCATCACACTATTCACATTCGAGATAAAATGCTAAAATACACTTTCAACTTCCATTCGGGTGGACGCTCGTGGGAGCTGCAAACTTGCAAATGACGTTCGGTTGAAGACGCCCTTAAATATTATTGATTTTGGAAGTTGAGAAAAAAGGAATTGGAAAATGATTTCTATACGAAATTTGTAATGGGCATAGCGCAAATGAAAATTATCCAAATAAATGTAATTCCTCGATATAAAATAACAAAAATATTATTAGAATGATAAAATTAAAAAAAAAATAGCGCAAATAAATGGAAATTAATAAATTCCTCCCTTTAACTTACTGAAGTGAGAGAAGCTCTGTTCTAGTGAGAGAAAATCTATTCGGATTTTGAATTTCATTTCCGCGGCTTTCATGGCAGCTGATGTTCGCCGGCCGGCGTCAATGGCTGGCGAACAGACGTCGAGTCGACGTGTGATTCTGACTCCATTCATACCTACAAGATCGATCTTGCCTTCTTCTCCTCATGCATTTGGTGACAGCATTGCTAGCAAGCTGAACGGCAAGGTCCGATTTGGAAAACCATTGGTAATCAATGAAGGTGGTCTCTTAAATCAGAAGAAACCATTGGAGGTGGTTGGAAATGGAAAAGATGTAATTACATATAATTCTAGGATTTTCAAAAATTTGAATTCTCCAGATGATTCTGTTTTGGTTGCTAAGAGAGTTTCTGGAGAAACGTCTATATCCAATTCGATGAATTGCCTCAAACATTCAAGGAAGTTTATGGAAGATAACCTCAATGGTCACGAGATTATCTTTAATGAGGATTTGAAAACCAAGGAGGATTCTATTCAGGAAACAATGGAGAGAAGTGATCTGGAGAATGTTCGTATTTGCGAAAATGCAGAGCTGAATGATTGTCCTGAGAATTATGTTTTGGAGAATATTGCTTCTAATAAATCTATGCATTGGGCTCCTAATGCTTGGACTAAGAAGAATAATATTAATGTTACTAATCTTGATTTCAGGAAATAATTCACAGGAGGAGATAATGTTGTCAAAATTCACTTGGCCAAGGAACAGGAAAACACAGTGAAACTTCAAAATTCATTGGTTATCAAAGTTTTTGGCACCAATGTTTCGTTCCACTTAATATGCTCATAACTGAGGAGGAAATGGGCACAGTTTGGAAAATTCAATTTAACCATTCTTGGTTTAGGATGGATTCTATGTGCATTTGTTGAGAAAGATGCATTGGATTCGGTTTTAACTAGTGGTCCATGCTATGTAAAAAACAATATTATATGCATGGAAAAATGGTCTTCATCATTCTCCCCATCTTCTTTAAAAGGGCTTACATCCCCGGTTTGGATCAAATTGCCAAACCTTCCTCTTCACTGCTGGGATGAAATCAACATGTGCAGAATCGCCTCCATGGTTGGTAAACCATGTATGATAGATGGAAATACATTCCAATGGAACAGGAGGGAATTCGCCAGTGTTTGTGTTCGCATAAACCTGGACACCAAGCTTCCTTTAGGAGTTTGGGCTGAAGGTTCTTTAGGAAAATTCTATCAAAGAATTGAGTATGAAAAAAAAAAAACCAATTTCTATTTTGGCTGTGGGAAAATTAGACATTTTATTGAACAATGTCCAGAAAAAATAGTGAAGAACTCTACTCCAGTTCAGGTTGAAAATGATGTTTCCAACAGGGGATCTTCTCTTAATAATGACAGTCTTCAAGGAGGCAACTCTAACTTAAATGATTATGGCCCGTGGATTCACGTCAACTTCAGGAGGAATAAATTTAAAAAGCAAGTCTCGGCTTCCAAATTTTCTTCCCAAAACAATTCCATAACTATATCTGGACCTGATGATAGAAGAACAAAGACCAACATGGTATATAAAATTGTGGAGAAAGCACCAGCTGTAGATCCTGAGGAGCAGATCATTGTAAAAAATAGCTCATTGGTAGATAAGGAGCATATAATTTTTGGAGATGATGTTATTGCTATCTCTCATCAGGAGGAAGAAAATAACATCCTGGGTATGTCAATTCCTATCCCAATTATTCCTATTGGTGTTAATAAATTTTCTCTCTTAAACAATTTGATTGAAGAAGGTGAAATTGTGGAACCGGTTTTTGAAAATTCTAATGCTTCTATTGGTTGTGATATTAACAATTCACTGAGCAAGGAGGAAGGTGATTGTGATGATAATATTGAGCTAGTTACAGCTCCTAGTTCCAGAAAGAAAGGCTCTAAGCAATTAAAAAGCTTAGGACCTATCAAGTTAAATCTAAGGAGTAGAAGATTGGAAGGATCTCAAATAGAAAAAGTGGGGAATTCTTCCCCTCTTTTGAAATAATGTCTTTCTTTGGATTCTGGAACTGTAGGGGAGCTAGGAAGAGGAGAGCTTCCTTGTATTTGAAGGAGATTGTTATAGAAAATGGTATTTTTTTTATGGGGTTATTGGAAACTAAAGTAACCTTGTTCAATAGAAATGATGTGGATATGTTAATTGGGACTGGTTGGGATTTTTTTCAAGTTCCCTCTATTGGAAAATCTGGTGGTATATTAATTACTTGGAAGACTGATTTGACATCTTTCAATGTTTTTGAATCTTCAAACCAATTTGTTATTGGGGAGATAGATTTAAAAAACAAAGGTAGATGAAGGATAACTACTATCTATGGTAGCTTAGATGCTTATGAAAGAAGGATCCTATGGAAAAAACTAAAGCTTTATACTTCTAATGACATTGCTATGGTCATTGGAGGTGACTTTAATTGTATTCTTAACAAAGAAGACAAAAAAGGAGGAAGGAGATTTGTTTATTCTATGGGTGCAAAAGAAATGGAGTCTTTTCTTATCTCTAATGATCTTCATGAAGTTAGGAGCATAGGGCCCAAATTTACTTGGAGTAATAATAACTTTGGAGCAAATAAAATCCTTGAGAGGCTGGACAGGTGCTACTTGAACTCAGCGGCTTTAAGTTCTCATCAACATATGGTTGTCAAGCACCTTGCAAGGATTGCCTCGGACCATTATCCAATCATCTTGAAATTTCAAAATTTCAAAGCTAATCCTCATAAAGTTTTTAAGTGTGAAGATGTTTGGGTTTCAAACCCAGCTTCATTTGATGTAATCAAAAAATCCTGGAGGAAGAAATCTGAGGGGGATTTCGGACAGATTCTCAACAGAAAATTGAGGAGGGCTGTGAAGGCATTGTTCTATTGGAGCAAAGACAAACACAAGACCTTAATGGAAGATAAAGAGTCTCTCACCAAAGAAATCTTAGAGCTACAAGATGAAGACTGATCTGTTGGTCTTTCGGAAGATGAATGCTTATTACTCAAATCCAAGGTTGGGGATCTTAAATCCAAATTGGCTCATCTAGATACATGGTGGAGGCAGCGTGCTAAGGTGAAATGGGATTTAGAAGGTGACACTAATTCCAAGTTTTTTCATGTTTTTGCAAGTGCTAGGAAGAATGCAAATTTTATAAACAAAATCAAAGATGAAAATGGATAAGAGACGGATGATCAGGCCTTGATTGAAGATATTTTTTTTTCAAATTCTTTAAAAGAAAATGGGAATTTAGAGAATGCAACTTGGAAGGCTGGCCGAAGAATAGCTTTCTTATGGAGGAAGAAGATTTACTATTTTTAAACAAGGAATTCTCTATTGATGAAGTTGAAATGGTTGTTAAGAACACAGGGAAATTCATTGCCCCTCGATATGATGGAGTTGCATACTCATTCTTGAAGAGCTATTGGGAAATCATCAAAGAAGATGTTTGGAGAGCCTTGAACCAGTTTTTTATTACTGGAAAGTTGAATTCAAGTTGGAAAAAGACTCTTATTGTCTTAATTCTGAAAGTTACAAATCCAAGCTACCCATCCAACTTCAGGCCGATCAGTTTGTGCAATGTGGTGTATAAGGTGTCTGCCAAAGTGCTTTTAAATAGGGTTTACTCTATTATTCATAAAGTTATCTCCTTCGAACAAGCAGCTTTTATTAAAGGGAGAAATATAACTGACCATATCATGATTGCACACGAGATCTTCCACAAATTCAGATTTTCTAAAAACTATAACGGGATGGTATCTTTCTAACTGGATCTATAACAAGCCTATGACTCTATGGGGTGGCCAACCGTGGAGAAAGCTTTGAGGTACTTTGGTTTTCCTTCTTTGATATCTTCCTTAATCATGAAATGTGTTTCTAATGCTAAATTTGCTATCATTACTAATGGAAATTATTCCAATTGGATTGAGGCAAATTGTGGCTTTCGGCAAGGGTGCCCATTGTCACCTTATATGTTTATTTTTTGTCCTCAATTGTTATCTAATGCTCTTAGTCAAAGATGTGACAAGATTGGCATTAGGATTTCTCCTAATGGACCTAGGATCTCACATTTGTTGTATGCGGATGATATTCTTTTATTTTCAAAAGCAAATGTGAAGGAGGTCAAAAACATTAAATGTATTATCAATGACTTTTGTGGTTGGACCGGACAAAAAGTGAATACAAAAAAATCTTGTACTCTCTTTGGGAAATCGGTGAATAGAAGAATGAAGAAGAAAATAAAGAAGATTATGGGAATTCTTAGTGTTAAAGAATTTCAATATCTTGGAACAAAAATTTGCTTGAGGAGATTAGTTGCTCAAGACTTCAATTTCATCATTGAGAAAGCAATGAAAATGATTAATGTATGAGGTAGCAAATACATATCATTGGCCGAAAAATTCAACCTTGTCAAAACTATTTTGTGTTCTTACACCATTTTTCATAGCACTCATTTCTTGATCCCTAAAGGCACTCTTGAGGAGATGGACAAATTGTGTAGAAGCTTTATTTGGAACAAATCTTTGGATAATCATGGAATGCATTTTGTTAATTGGAAGACTCTTTGTTACCCGACTAGAAGTGGAGGGAGAGGTATACATTCTTGCTTATTGGGCCTTTGAGAGCTAAAATTGCTTGGAGGTATACTCATGGAGAGAACTCTTTTTTACATAAAGTTTTATATCCAAAGTATGGTTCCTATTTTGAAAGTCAACTCTCTAAAAAGAAAGGATCTTCAGCTTGGTCTATTATCCAAAATGGTGGAGAGTTTTTAAGGCCGATTGTTAGATGGAAAGTTGGTAATGGGAGTTCCTTCAACACTCTTAATGACATATGGATTTTAGATAAAAATCTTAACAAATGGCCTACTTTTGTAAATTCCCAAGATCTTGAAGGGGTTTACTTGATAAGTTTATTTCCAATGAAAGTTGGAATATAGATGTGCTAAATGAAAACTTCGGCCCTGATCTGGTAAATCTAATCCAGCATACTAAAATAATGGGTGGGAACTCTAAAGATGTATTGGAACTTCTGTATAACAGATATGGGAAGTCAATTTCTGCATTGGATTTTGAATGTTCTACCAAAATTCCTCATAAAGATACCTATTGGAAATGGACTAAGAAAGCAAAGCTGACTCCTAGAATTGAAGTCTTCTGGTGGAGGGTTTTTAACAAAGCTATCCCAACTTTCTAGTTCTTATATTATAGAAGATTGGAAATATTTTTTGAATGTCCAAGAGGTTGTAAAGTGGTAGAAGACATTGAACATATTACTATTAAATGCATTAAACTGGGAGATGTTTTATATCATTTAAATAAATGGGGTTTCAGCATTCCCAAATGCAATTCTTTCTCAGATTGTATTTCTTGGCTTTCGGTTCAAAATGGTTGGCTTATCAACTTATATTGTAATGTTGTTTATTACAATTGGAAAGCTAGGAACAATTATGTTCACAATGGGACGAAAACAAGTGCTGTTTTCATTGCACTTGAAGCTATCTCTATGGCTGCAGTGTCCTTTTCCAATGCAGTGGATATCTCGGGTAAATGGGGTATCAACCAGCTTCATAAGCTGTTGGATGTTCATTGGCATTCCCCTCCACCCGGTTTGATCAAGTTTAATTTTGATGTGTCCCTTCTTCAATCTTACAAAGGTGGTATTGGAGAAGTTTGTAGAGATTACAAAGGCAGATTTTTGTCTGCATTTGGATATCCCATTTCTCATTGGGATATTTCAAAACTCGAAATGCTTGCTGCTATTTCTTTATTAGATGTTCTTAAAGATGATTTGATGAAATATGATGGAATCATCATTGAAGGAGATAATGCAAATATCATCAAGGACTTACAAGATTATATGGTTCACAAGAATGAAGATTTGAGAGGTATGTTCAAAGAATATAAGAATATCATCTTCAATTGTATAGATAGAAAGTGTAATAAGTTAGCGGATCTTTGTGCTAACTATGCTATTGTTTCTTCCTTTATTTGGGATGATTTAGTTCTTAATAAGGTTCCTCCTACTTTTATTGCTTTGTTAAAGGAGGAATCTTATGGCTACATTTAATTTTTTCTTATAGCTTCTAATAAAATTCAAATGCACTAAAAAAATGGAAATTAATATGCAGGAAATTAGAACTTTAGAATTTCTATTTGGTACAAAATTAAATATAACAAACTTGGAATTTTAGGAGTGATAACACCAGTGAAGATCACTTACTAATTGGAGTTCATTTGATAATTTTAATAAATCAAAATAATGCGGTGATTTAACAAAATGAGAATGCAAAAAATTGCTAGCCAATCCAGTATTCCCCAAGGAAAATAGTTGTTTTGATATCAATTATGCATTGTAAAAAACAAGAATTACTTGAGAAATTATTCTCAATAGTTGTTGCTTAAAGCAAAGGAAAATACACTTACAAAGGAATCACGAAGGCACCCTAAAGAATAAGTAGGAAAATTTATGATGCTTTACAGGGGATTATATTAACCAACCTAGATTTCTAAACTCAATATAATGAAAAAAAAAATAAAAACACAACTAAAGCAAACTAATAATGATGGAGTTATTAATTATGTAGGCAAAGAGAGGATTAAAAGTGTCATGGCTCAACCAAGAGAGGGGTAAATTAGTTATTTAAAAAAATGTATTAAAAATAGCACAATTTGTAGCGGAAGTTATTTAAAATACTATTAGACTTCAAACCACAAAGTGTTAATATATATATTGACTTGGCTTGGCTTCTTTGAACGAACAAAATTAAATATAACCTTTGACTTGGCTTCTTATTCGTTGTACATGAAATGTTAATATAATAAAACAAACAAATACATATTGCAAATAATAATAAGTGATGTAACCAATAATGTTTAAAATTATCAAAACAATAGTCAAGCTTTTGGGTTTTAACTCTATCTTCTATTTGGTTTGGACTAGCTCTCCCAAGCAAGGAGAATACCTCTCTCATTCTCCAAAGGCTCTATCTCAAGAAAAATCATTGCTAGTTACTCCCTTACTTTACATATGATTAAAAGAATCAAAATTAGCTATTTGAAGTAAACACTAATTTTTAATTATAATATACTGATTGCACATTATGAAGTGTAGATTATACTGTTCGATTAGCTCAATTGGAGAAAATAGTTGTACTTAAGTTATGTTAGATCAGACTGCATAATATGAATTATGCATTATGATGAATTTAATCAGATCAAGAACAAATGACTGCCATATTGTATGATCATACATGTGAGAAATGAAATGAAAATCACTCTCTTACTTATAGGATATGTTAGATCATATAGTACGATTAGTGGATTGTATTGGTTGATCGAGTGAATAATCAAATCATCAAAAATATGATTAAGGAGTCAACTATATGATTATTGACCAAAAGGAAGCATATAGCATAATGTGTAATTCATATAATATAATGATCATACCAAATAGTTAAAATGATAATTATTGACTTGGAACCATCCAGTCTTATGTGTATCATACAATACAATGAGTGTATTATAATTTTAATATGACTAGGAACACTTTTTCTGACACCTGTATTGTTAGTGGACCATTCAACCAGTCCTAACCTAACAAGATTCAAGGTAATCATTAAATTTCTGCATTTAAACTCCTTTGCATGTGTCTGGGAATATCCTATATCCATGCTAGAGTCTGCATATGATCTGAAATGGGTCTTGAGGGGCTTTTTACATATTTGATTAAGTTTGAATAACAAAGGGAACAACTCCACCAGTGCTATCAGTTTTTTTTTTTGCAAAATAATTCAACTCAATGATTCTGGGGTAGCACGAGTGTATTATGAGCTCTCTAAGGGAGCTTTGTGGCAAGCGTCATGGGGTGCGACAATGCTAGACTAATTTTAATATTTAAAATATCTAGATCCATTGTTCTATTTGATTCATTTCATTTAAGTTACCACCTAGTGAGAGATAGGGAGGGAATCCTAGAGAAAGAAAGTCCATTTTGAGCCACTATGGGTCTGTTTTAGTTGACGACCAAGTTTTCAAAATTAGTTGGCTTGAGGTAGGTTGCATTTATTTATCTAAATTTTTAATAATTCAATAGTTTTGGCATTTTGTTGATTAAAAATATAAATTTTTGGTATTTGTTTTGAGATAACTTTTAATTGCAAAAACTCCCACCATGCAACTTCTCGTTTGTTATAGAAAATGTAGTTTTATATATTTAGTCATTTTTCTATAAATTTTTTGTATAGTATTTTTGAAACACTTGTTTTGATAAACTCTAGAAAAATATTCATGCATCAAAAATAAAATTGTCGAATATTTAAGCCTCTATTAGAGTACGAGATGCACCTACAGGACGATTGCTGGGATGAAGAAAACTCATTATTGTAAATCGTATGGTACAAATCACTTCTTATAGTACGATTAATTCAAAATTAAGAGATCATCCGGTACGATGTCTAGGACGATTGAAAATAGTCTTGGTTGCTCGTACAGTACGAACCATGTCGTATAGTATGATAACCAATCAGAAATTAATCCTTGATTTACTAACTAATCACAGGGTTAATTTAAGTAAGTATTCAAATCGTATAGTACGATAGGATCATACAGCATGATCAGTTCAAAATTGATGAATGAAGAGATTACTTAAATTAATCTGGCAGCTATGGTTTTTAATTAGAAATACATCGTACATTATAATTTATTTTTAGATAGCCGTTGAGCTAGAGTAGATCATATAGTACAATCGACAGAGAAAAAAACTTCTTCATTTTAAAAACCTCTCCCCCTATATGTGTGCATGGTTGCTCATTTTTTTCACACAATTTATAGCCAGACTCAAGAAAAGAAAAATAATAATAAAAGAGAAATTATAGGGTTATAGACTCCAAATCCTACTCTACCCAGTCTTGTGCCTTCTTATTGTTCTAAGTAATTTGTGATCTCCCTGAAATGTTATTACTCATAGACAAGAGCATAAATAAAAAATATTCAATGAATAATAATTTAATCGACATTATTTGTAATAATCAAAATCTCAGAGTAGGGGACATGGACTATAACAATCTAAAATATAGTTCTACATAATCTCTTATAATTTGATAGAATTTTGAGTTAATGAATTTTAGCTAAACGGTGGTGGATTTGACTGCTAAAATGATACCTGTAGGGAAAATATTTAAAATTCTATTAATAACCTAATTTATATTTAACTGCTTAATTATAACATTATGTGACATGATTTATAAATTGTGCATCTTTATATGATATTTTGTATACATCTCACGAGATCGGGGGGAGTTCTATTATACATGCATATCCATGGAGTTATACTACTAAAATTCTGAGAGAGCTGAGAGCATTAAAAGGCCCAAGGGGTAGGAGTTCTTAATGGGAGGCATAAGAGTTTGGTGATATGAATGAGAGGCAAAAGGATTGGAGTTATGTAACTTTTTGTAATGTACTATGTTTATTTATATTTTGTTCAACATACTATGCTCTAAATTTGGTAACTTGTTTAGTTATCTACAAAGCCCTATATTGTTGTGACATCACTTTATTATAAGTCTACTATTAAGCATAAAATAATTAATTTATTTTGAGTTATTAATTTGAAATAATAAATAAATAATTTGGGTAATATAATCTGTTGAGTTGTGTTAGCTCACTCTATATTGTGTATTTCATTTTTAGGCCAGGGTATGAGTAAAGGGCTGATTGAGTAAAAAAGGCTGATTTTCTAAGTCTGACTGGTGTGTAGGTATATTTTCTATTTTTTATTATATTTTTAAACAGTCCTAGAATTTATGTATTTCATGCCCTATTTTCACCTATAGTCGAGGACTTTGTAGAAAGAATCAATAATATATACTTTATGGATAAATAAAAAGAAAAAACTATTTATGGATGAGTAAATTTATGTATAGTAAAAAAAGTAGAAGCTCTTGTGTCTGTTATTCAAAAAGAAATATTTTTTTCTCCAAATTAAAAGATCTTTGTCAATATGGTTCTGCCTTTATACGCCCACTATCCAACGCAAAGTGATCTATATTTTTGGGTTGTATCAGGTTGGGTTATGATAGTCCTTTTGGCATCAAAGCATTATTTGGAGAAATAAATTCTAAACATAACTATAGGAATTGATTCATAGTCATGTGAGAAAGTAGTATCATGCATTTATTTGGTTTTGTTAATTATGTGCATGTATCAGTTGTTATGTATGTGTTGTGAGTTTTGATGGATCAGCCTAAGCATGACATAACTTACGTGTAGAGTGCGAGCTAAAGTGAACTAATAATCAGCACTACCCCAACTGTTGGTTCAGATATGATATCACAGGATGGGTTGGTAGTATAGTTGATGGGCGAGGCCAATAGTAAGTTTTCTTCAATTAAGACTAAATATGCGAATTCATATGTACATATATTTTTAAGGCTGAAGCCTTTGAGATTTGAGGGTATTGTTGATCCTAGGGTTACAAAGGATTGGTTGATGAGGTTAGAGAAGACCTTTGATGGTATGTAATATCCTTTTAAAAGGATGGTACCTTGAAAGTATGAGATGCGTTGGGAGGGGGGTGAAGTGGTATTTTAAAAATTAAATCCTAAACATGAGTTTTATTTTTTGAATTTTTGTTTATTTCAAAAAGATAACTTAATTAAAGAAATGCAAAAGCTAAAGATTTGATAACAAATATAACAATGGTGATGAAATTTAAAATCGCACATCGGAATACTAAAAATAGATTTTCACCTAGTAGTTATAACAAAGTTAAATGCAAGAAAAGTAGAATGCGGAAAATAGAAAAAGCACACCATAAATTTTTATAGTGGTTCGGTCAATCTTGACCTGCGTCCACTTTACGGAATCCTCCACTCCGAGATTTTCACTACTCAAAAGCGACTCCCCTTATGCTCCCACAGCAAGGCCGGGAAGCCTTTATAAAAAACTCACTTTCACCTTCCCCGGTGTGGCGGAGTGTCGGATGGTATACCAGCCTCCCGATGATGGTAGCAGACATTCTCATTTTTTTCCATCTTGAAGATAGCAGAGAACTTTCAAATGCTTTGACCTAGAAGCCTCTCCCCCTATAGACCTACAACAAGACTCACCCAGGCCATGCACAAGCTCACCTTCTCCTCTCACAAACCTTGAATCTCTTGAAAAAGCTCACTCTATAGAGTTCCTTCAGCTGTCACGTTCCTCTCTCCTTTTTTTAATGAATAACATCATTGCATATATAATAGCTTTAAGAAACCCTAAAAATTTAAATTACTTTTTTTTGTTCATATAGTACGATTACAAATCGTACAGTATCATTAGTTCAGAGTGTTGCAAATCTAATTTCAGGGAATAAACTTTTGATGATACCAAACACTTTTGTTTCTCTATGACTGTCTTGCATACTAACATTTTAGGTCCGCAAGATCAAACTGCAAATTGAACCAGCTCAAGATTAGGTAGACTAAGTCTAAGTCAGTATGTAATCTTTTACTTTTCTTGAGTCAATTATAAATGATGTGGTTCGTGATGCTAAGTAACCATACACACACACTTGGGTGAAATTTTTTTATTATTTTTAGAGTTTTTTTATTTTGGTCACATCGTTCGGGATGATCCAACAATCAGCCTGGACGATCTATTAAAAACAAAAAACTCTAATTAGGGCATCCTGGTTAAGGCAGCTGCAATTAAGCGCATCATCCTGGACGATATGTCTTTAGCCCGAACAATATGATCATATCAAAAGAATCTACTGCCAGATCTATTTAAGTATCTATTTTTGGGCATCGTCCTGGACATCGTCCTGGACAATGCAATGCAATTATGCCTAAAATAATATGGTAATTAAGGATAGAAATTAAGGTTTGACTACTCAATTATATCATCATAGACGATCGCACGATCGACCGGGATGATTAGTTTTAAAACCTTAAGTTGTTCCTGAATGATCAAACATCAGCCTGCTTCTGTTCAGGGCAAAACTTTGGACGATATGTACTGAATTTAACTAATCGTTCGAGACAATCGTGAGATCGACCTGGATGATCAAGTTATTTTTATATATCCATTCAGGGTAATGTTCTGGATGATATTAAATGACTTGTATTAATCGTACAAAACAATATCTGATCAGCCTGTATGATATGAACAAAAACCTTCTGATTATCCCAAATCGTCCTCGCTGATTGAGCTAAATTTGTACTAATCACACATGACGATATTTATATCATCTTGGATGATAAAGTTGGTTTGTTGCAATTAAGATCTATTATGAAGCTCTTTTATATAAGACCTATTGTCCTACCCAATAGAGTATATTTTGTTGCTATTCTGACCTAAGAGAGCCAAGTGGAGAGGGAGAGTAAGGGAGAGAGAGAGGGAGGATCTTATGAGGGGGAGTTTTTGAAGGGTTTCACAAAGGTTGCTCCAAGCAAGGATCTATCGTCGCCTTCTCCAATCGTCATCCCTAGTTCCTTGGGGGTTTTAGAGAGGTCTACTTAAGCATTTGATCGAGGTTCTCTGCCTGCTTCAGGAGGAAGCAAAAGGAGTTGAGTTATCTTCCTGCTTTTAGAGGAAGCAAAAGGAGTTTTGTTCTCTACCTCACCGAGGTTGGTGGAAAGGAGGTTTGTAAAGGCTTCTCCCTCTTATTGCGGGGGCAAAAGGAGAGACACTGTGTTTAGTGAAATACTCGGAGGAGAGGCTCCGAGGAGTGGAAGTATGTCAAGTTGACTGAACCACTACAAAATTATGTGTTCTTTATTACTTCTTCCACATTTAATTTCTGCACTTTGATTTCTTTGTGGTGAACTTTGGTTTAAGTTTGTACTTTTGCTTAAAGATTTTTTAAAATACTAATTCGCCCCCCCTCTACAAAGCAGCTCCTGTCCTGGAACGAAGGATTACAAACATATAATAATTTTTCAATACATCATACAATACGATACAAATATCATCAAGTACGATATATTTTATTTCTTCTGCTCATATAGGATGAACACTAGGATGACCGAAAATCATCTCGATTTATCATTTAGTTTGATCCTATTTGTATACAACGATCATTTAAGATTATTCAGGTCATCTTGTATGATGTATAAATTGTACAGTACGATTTGTTCAAAAATTAAGATTTTGTCTAGTACGACCCAAAATCGCATCAGTTCATTATACTATACGATTTAATTCATACAGTACGATCATCAATCATTAATTAAATCTTAATTTAATGATTAATCATGGGGGTTAATTTTAGCAAGTTTTTAAATCTTCATATAGTACGATATGCTCAACATTTAAAATTTAAAAACTTGCTTAAATTAATCTGGCGACTAGGGTTTAAGGTTGAAAACAAATCGTACAATATGATCAAGATTGTACAGTATGATTAGTTTACAGAAGTTAGCCGTTAAGCCACAATATATCATACAATATGATTTAAAATCATACAGTAGATCTATTTAAAAAATAAAATTTTTCATTAAAAAAACTCTCCCACTGTGTGTGTACATGATCAATCAATATGCATATATTATTTTGTGGCCAAACTCAAGAAATAAAAAAAAGTAGATAAAATAAAAATTATAACTCCTTCATATCCTATTCTACCTAGTCTTGAGCCTTTTGTTGTCTTGAGCAATGTGTAATCTCCCTAAAATGTTAGTACTCACAGATAAGAGTAACATTCAAAATATTTAATGAAGGATGAAATAGTTCTATCAACAATATTTGTCATCATCAAAATCACAGATTAGGGATCCTAGATTGTAAAATACCTTTGGTTGTATTTTTATTTGATGGTGAGGTTGAGTGTTAGTGGCTATAGGGTTATCAATTATGAACTGACCCAAACCTAACCTAAAAAATCTAGGTTTGGGCAATCCGTTAAACAATTAGGTAAAATTTTGGTTCTAATTCCTTACTTGTTTAAAAAATAGGGTTGGGTCTGGATCCCCATTATCCTGGAATGATCTACATGCCACAGGCTCACACATCCGCTTGCATTATATACATTAGCAAATTCATGTGTTCACAAACCCCACAATGTGATGCGCAACTAGAGCTTCACACCCATTGCCTGTACTGTGTCTCTCTCCCATCAACACAACATCTTGCTCCCATCCCACTATGTGACAGTACTGTGCACTAGTCTGCACCAGTTGATCACATCAAAACTCTAGCCCATAATGTATCTCACCCAGCCGCACTCACACTCGCGCTTGACCTATGCTCTATGCTTAATGTCACCTACTCTTTGCTCTCTCGGGTTTATGTATTGGTCAAGTTGACCAATATTTAGGAAAATTAAGTCTTGGTTCATATTTTTCACTCGTTTGTGTAATTGGGTCAGTTTGTATTGGAGAAGTCAAGGGCAAGTCAATTTTGGGTTGGATTCAAACCTGACCCAAAAAACCATTTTTGACACCCTTAGGTAGTTGGGCAACAACAAGAGAATTTCATGGGAAGCTGAATTCTCTGATTAGTTTGGAGGAATTTATTGATGTATTTAGAGGCTAGTTTATATCTTTGCTCACCTGATAATAGATGTAGGAAACATTTTTTTTAGATTGGCTTACAGGAGCTTGACTATGATGTAGTACGAGCGAGAGTTTACTGCTTTGACCAACAATGCTTATCAACTAGTTAGCACTTTGGGAGAGAAGTGCTACCATTTTTTGAGGGGTTTATGAGATATTCTTGAGGTGATACTAGTAGGAAGAGATTTGATGGAGAGAAATTTAAGAGTGGGACTAGATATTCTAAGAAGAAAGGTAGATTTGGACCATCTGAGTTCAAGAAAGGGAAATTTGTCAGGGTAGATTTTGGTTGGGGGTACGCACCAGTTCTGGCAATTTTGTACAAATATGCTCAAGCTATTTTAGGAGACATGAACGAATGTATTTTTGGATGATATGCCAGTATTTTTCATATGAGTAGAGCGGACATAATGTTGAAAAGTTTTTGTAGGCAACACTTGATCAATTTTTTATGCTTATTCTGAGATCTCTGTCAGATTAGTGGAGAGACTGAGGACTATTCCAACTTGGGGATGTATTGATGCAACCTCTGGTAGAGGTAGTGGCCCTAAGATAGGAAGATAGTATGTAGGTGTTTTGAGAGAGCCTAATTATTCCATAGCTTTGACCCTAATTCAGCTACGCGTATATAGTCTGACTTAGCAAGAGGCGATGGATGCTCTTGATGTTGTGATAGGTTCAACTTATATTTTAGCTACACCTTATTCTATTTTATTTAATTCATGTGTCATTCATTCATTTATTTTTTAGAGATACTCTAATATGCTACATTTACCTTTTGTACTATTGTCTTATGCCTACGAGAGACAGAATGATTGCTGGTAGATTTTATCTTTGTGAGTTAGAAATTTTTGATAGGAAGTGGAAGTCTATCTTGCTGATTTAGCCTTTTTTTAGATTTGATGTCATTTTTGGCATGGACTGGTTGAGTCCATAGAAGCCTCATATTTATTATTTGAAAAAGAAAGTGACTTTATTTTTGAAAAGTGAGAGTTTCATATTTCAGAGAGTGAGAAGTGTCCAATCATGTTTGATATCAACTCTAAGAATAAATAAACTGTGGAAGAAGGGTAATGTGATATTTCTAACTTCTATTAGAGATATGAGAGTAGATTTTGGATCATTGGGTAATGTTCTTATTGTACAAGAATTTTTGGACTCTTTTTTTTTTTTCTTAAAGAGTTAGTAAGTTTACCACCTGATAGAGAACTTGAGTTCTTTAAAGATGTGCTTTCTAGTATAGCTCCAATATCTAAAGCTCGATATATAATGACACTTATAGAGCTTCAATAGCTAAAGGTAAAACTTATGAAGTTAGTTGATACAGGTTTTGTCCAACCTAGTGTTTCCCTGTATGGTGCTCCTATTTTGTTCATAAAGAAAAGGAAGAAACTATGCAAAAGTGCATTAATTACATATAGCTAAATAAGGTAAATGTATAAAATACCACCAATTGATAATCTATTATATTAGCTTGTAAGATCATCGGTATTATTGAAAATTTATTTCAGATCTGAATATCATGAAATGTTAAAGAAGAAGATATTGCCAAGATGTCTTTCAGCATGAGATACAGACACTATGAGTTCTTAATCTTGCCTTCTGGGGTGACTAATGCTCCAACAATTTTTGTGGATTTGATGAACATGATCTTCAGGACTTTTTGGATCAGTTTGTTATTGTATTTATTGACATCATTCTGGTACATTTTAAGTCTGAAGAATATCCCACATTTTATTTAAGGAAAGTTTTGGAAACTCTGAGACAACATCATATTTATGCTAAATTCTTTAAGTGTGCTATTTGGCAAAAGAGTATTGCATTTTTAAGATATATGATCAGTAGTGCATGTATATATATTAATCCTTAGAAAATTCAGTCAATTCCTGATTGGTCAAGGCTAGCTACGATATCTGAGGTTCATAGTTTTATGGGAGTGGTCGGTTATCATAAGAAATTTATAAAAGATTTTTCCTAGATTTTTGGAGCTGTAACTAGAATGGCTCAGAAGTTAGTGGTTTGGGATTATACACCTGAGTGTTAGCAAAGTTTTCAAAGAATGGAGGATTTTTTAACAGTGGCTCTGATTTTAACGATTCCTTCTAGTACTAGCATATTTCAAGTATTCAATGATACTTCATTTAAAAGGATTGGGTTATGTCCTAATGAACTAGGGAAAAGTTATTGATTATGTTTTAAGATAGTTAAAATCACAAGAAAAAGAATTATTCCACACATGATTTGAACCGATATTATATTTGTTGATACAACTTGAATGGTGTTAAGTGAGATATTTTCATTGATCATGAGAGTCTTAAGTATATTTGTGCCCATAAGAATTTTAATTTGAGATAGAGAAGGTGGCTTGAGTTGATTAAGGATTATGATCAAACTATTTAATATCAGCCTGAGAAGGTGAATATAGAAGCATATGCATTGAGTAGGAAGTCTTATGGTGAGTCTTTTTCTTTGCTTACTTCTATTGATTCTCTGATTCATGATATGAAGTAGTTGAAGTTAGAGATAATGAGATTCATGGACATAGAATTATGTTCATTATTCTAGATAATTATTTAGTGTATTATATAAGAGATATTCATGAAGCTTAAAAGTAAGATATAGAGTATATGAAGTTGATTTATAAGATTAAATATGGTAAGAAATCTAAATTACAAACATCAAATTATGGTGTTATATTTTTTAAGAATTAATTATGGGTTCCTACTATTAAAGATATGAAGATTGAACTTCTGTATAAGGCACATTATTCATGCACTATAATTAATCAAAAAAGTGGCAAGATATAAGGAAATCTAAAAGGTATGTTATGTTGCTCATATTAAAGAAAGATGTGATGGTTTTTATTTTTTTTGAAATGTGAAGCTTTTCAGTTAGTGAAAGAAGAGCATTAGTGGTATGGTTGTCTTATGCATTAATTGCCAATTCTAGAGTGGAAATGGGAGAGGGTAACAATGGATTTTGCCATGGGTTTTCAATATCTAAGCAAATCCATGATGCTATCTGGGTCATTGTAGATTATCTAACAAAGTTTGTGCTTTTTATTTCAACTAGACAAATTAATTTTGTAGGCCGATTGGCTTGGGTATATATTTAGGACATTATTCGACTTCACGATTTTCCAAAGGATATCATATTTGATCGTAATTGTAGGTGAATCCCCAGGTTATGGAGAAGTATTTTGTAGGGTATATATTTGAATAACACTTCAGTACAACTTTTCATCCACAGATTGAAGGATAGTAAAAAAAGACTATTAATGTATTGGATGATCATATAAGATTATGTATTTTAAATTTAGGCTGAAGTTAAGAAGATTAAATTCCTTTGATCTAGTTTACTTGTAATAATGAAATAAAAGAACATGCATTATTTCTTAAATACATTTCAGACAAATGTGAGTTCATCCATTCACACTACTAAGAAAAAAATTAAAAAAAGGGGGGGGGGGGGGGGGGGATTCATCTAGGGTGATTGTCTCCATTCTAATCAAATGATTCATAATTAACTCACCTCTAGCCAATAATTAACTTAACTTGAAAAGCTAGGTACTAACCACTACATTATCCTTAAGTTTTGCATTTCTAATTAACCGAGACAACAATCTCGTTAAGAATATTGGAGGAACCCTCCAAGGAGGCAAGCTTTTTATTCTCCTCCCCAATATTAACCCAAAGATTGGGAAATTTATCCTAAAGGACACATGCATTCCTTCATGGAAGGCTAGGAAGACCTTAGCTTGGACACTTTAACCCCCATATCCTCCAATAGGTGAAATTAAACTCAATATCTAGCGTGATCTTATAACCAATTGTTGAATTTTTTCTACCTCAATATTTTTAGGTTGTCTTGCTAAAGTTGTGCCTATTATATGTTTCAAAATTCAGCAAAAAAATTTTCTTCACTAAAAAAATTATCTCATGAAACTTAATAGGTATATCAATAAATCTTTTACTAAAGGAAGGGAGTCAAAAGCCAAACTTATAAGAGT